>NC_136364.1:23702500-23719456 GCF_037039965.1 Doryrhamphus excisus
AAACAACAAGTTTTAACAAAATAAAATGTCTAAACTAGACCTAGAAAGTTGATGTGCTATGTCGCACAAACCAAAAAACAATCAACAACAAACAACAAGTTTTAACAAAATAAAATGTCCAAATTCGACTTAAAAAGTTGGTGTGCTATGTCGCAACGTTTCGATCGATTATGATCTTCCTCAGGCGTAGCACACCAGTCAAAAACAAAGGTCCTTCTCCTTCCACAGTCAACTCAAGAGTGACCAACTCTTCCTCTGCTTCTCCCTTATATAGGCTTCTGCTGTCAACCAAAACAAAAGTGAAAGTAAAAAGAAAGCAGCAGCATAGAAACTTTCCAATCTCTCTCCCTGTTGTTTTACTGCCCCACACTCCTCCCATACACACAAACACCTATCTACACATCATTTTAAATATGTATGCTTCGTTATTTATTTATTTATTTATTAATTACGTAATTTATTCAAATATTTATTTATTTATATATTTATTTTTTTATTAATGGGTTAGGGTTAGGGCTAGGGTTAGGGTTAGGGTTAGGGTTGGGGTTAGGGTTAGGGTTAGGGTTAGGGTTAGGGTTAGGGCTAGGGTTAGGGTTAGGGTTAGGGTTAGGGTTAGGGTTAGGGTTAGGGTTAGGGTTAGGGTTAGGGTTAGGGTTAGGGTTAGGGCTAGGGTCAGGGCCAGGGTTAGGGTTAGGGCTGGAAATGGGAAACCTATATATTAAATCCACTAATAATCATTGAAATAACTATTATTAAGCCCACCTGGGGTCCTGGTACTTAATTTATCTATCCACTGTCTCTCCGCTCTTCTCCTTTCTGCATCTGTCCAAACCGAACAACTCTGTAATCCAGCCACCCTAACTGCCTCCTCCCCATGTTTCAAAAAGTGTTTTACTACAAAAAAAGTATTTCCTCTGTTGTTTTTAATATTATATTTATGTTGTCTCATTCGAATGGCAATGGAATTTTTTGTCTCCCCCACATACTGCTTCCCACATTTCGCACAGAACAGTACGTACACGCAGTTGGATGTGAGGTAAGTGAAATCTTGGCAGATTTTGTGCACTCTTTTGTTTGATTGGTTATGAATAAACTTTAATTTGCAAAACCACTGCGTTCTTGGTTTTCTTATCTCTCGCCGCAATGGCTGAAGTTTCGCCTTCACTAATATATCTTTTAAACTTCTGTGTTTCCTATAGGCAGAAATTGGTTCAAAATTATCCCAAAGTCCAGATTTCCCCATTATTTTCTCATAATTTTTCTTCATTATGTTATTCATTGTCATATTCATTTTTGAGTAATTCGTAATAATTGGTACTATTTGTTTCTTTTTTATTCGTTTTGGTTTGTTCAACAGCTTTAAGCAATGTCTCAAAAATGATCGTGAATACCCTCTTTTCCTCAATGCTTTACATAAAATCCTCACCGCCTCCCAAAAGTCCACTTTCCTTGTACAAATCCTTTTAAATCTAATTAACTGTGACTTGACTATGCCTTTGAAAGTATGCTTAGGATGAAAACTAGTTTTAAACAAAAGCGCATGTGTGTCCGTGTCCTTGAAGTATACTTTTATATCTAATTGATTTTCTTCCTGAAAACTTGGCCCTTTATACACTGTCGTGTCTAAGAAATTAATCGAATTGTCATCCACTTCAAATTTTAGTTTAATCGATGCATCATGGTTATTTAATATCTCAATGAAATCCTCAAATTCTTCCTTGGTCCCATTCCAAATTCCCCAAATATCATCCAAATATCTAAAATAATGCAATGGTTTAATTGGACATTTGCTCAATGCTTCCTCCTCCCACTTAGCCATGAAAATATTGGCATACGCCGGTGAAAATCTCTTTCCCATTGCTGTACCTTTTATTTGTAGAAAAAATTCGGAATTGAACTCAAAGTCATTTCTCGTCAGATTTATCCTTAACAATTCTAAAATTTCCCCATCTGGCCTTTTAGTATCTGGGAATTTACGAAACATATGTTTGACCGCTGTTAATCCCGATTCCGTGTCTATATTCGTATACATATTTTCTATGTCTATTGAAAAAAAGAAAGCATTGGGAGGGACTTTTAAACTTTTTACTACTTCTGTAAAATGATATGTATCTTTGATATACGCCGGATGTTTAATTGACAGGGGGTTTAGGAAATAATCTATGTATTCCGCTGTTCCATAGGTTTCGCTCCCACAATCCGACACAATGGGTCTTCCCGGTGGCGTCCCAAAGGGTGGGAACCATTGTTCTGGTTTTTTATGGATCTTCGGTAATATGTAAAAACGTCGTGCTCTCGGTTCGGAGTTGCCCATAATATAATCCCTTTGTTTAGCTGTAATAAAGTTTTTATGATACAAGTTATAAACAATCGCTCGTACCATCGGGATCGTCTGCAAATAAATTGGATCTTGTAATCTTTTGTAATACCTTTGATCATTCAGCTGTCTATAAACCTCTTGTACATATTGTTCTCGTCCTAATATTACTACCACACTCCCTTTGTCTGCCGGTTTGATTATAATTCGCCTATTTGCTCTTAGTTCTTTCAAGGCTTTAGCTTCCGCCCTAGAAATATTCGTTATTTCACGTTTTACATGCCCAAATTGCCTAAAAGCTTCCCAATCCTTTTCTATCAATGTATGTAATTTCACAGATGTACTTTCAGGTGGTGGCCCCCAGCCGGACGCCCTAACAAATCTCTGTTGTTCCCGGACTTCTTCCCCCTCAAAGTATTCCATCAATCTGAGTTTCCTGTGATATTCTTGTATATCATATCGCAGTTGAGTCCTTTGGTTTTTGTAAAGATCCATAGTTGGAACAAATGTCAAACCCCTATTTAACAAATCCAAATGTGCTCTCGACGGTTGAAATTCTTTGGTCAAAACCACAACATTATTATGTTCCACTATTGGTTGCCGTACCCCCTCCCCATCCGGGTTTAAGGGGTGTCCAAGTTTAAATAATCCATCCAATGATTGAGTGTATGTATCCCTGTCAGTTTCGTCCAATGTACCAGGTCACCCTCTGTCTCAAAATGCATGTCCGGTAAGAGTGGGATGTATGCCATGTGTCCCTTGATGTACTCGTTCAGCTGTTCCAGCGTCTCCTTACTCTCTGCTGGTAAGTCCGAGGAGAAGTTGATTAGTGGAACCCAGATTTCTGAAGATGGAAATCTTTTCTTCGCCGCCCTGAACATTCCCGCCAACTGCCTACTCGCCGTCTCCTTAAACCTTTGGTCCTTGTTGTTGATGCCAAACGATAACACCAACTTTTCCACTGTGATATGCCCTTCTGCCCTCGCCAGTAGGGACTCTGCATTCCGAAAAGTCGCTCCTGGGAAACACTCGATCTGCAAATCTTCCAGCTCATGTGGGGGGAACCTACACAAGTTAGAATCCCCTATAATCACCCACTTCTTTTCTACCCAGAGAATCCAGTCTACATTCTTTTGGCTCGTTGTCTTATGGCGTTTTGTGTAGAACCTTGTAGACATTGGGATCTCCCCTCCTTCCTCCTCATCATCCGATCTCGATAATCCTTCCACATTGTCCTTCTCTATCGTCCAACTATATGCTCGCTCCGACATTTCCGGGGAAGTTTCTCTTACTTGCCCCCTTCTTTTACCAGGGACCAATGTTGGTGTGTTATCCAACTGTTCCCCCATCACCTCTTCAATCAATATCCCCCTGTCGCTCCTCTCTCTTTCTTCTACTTGGGTCCACTCTTCCATCCTTGTCTCGCTTTCTCTTTCTTTCTCCTTCTCTCTTTCCTTTCTTGGTCTTCTCCTAGGTTTAGGCGAAGGTAAGGGCATCGTCTCAACTATTGGTGGGGGTGACAGTTCCGGTAGTGGTGTAGGCTGTATCTCTACCAGCGGTGCAGGTACCTCCTCTTCTACCTGCTCTGTCATCGTTGCCACCGACTGTCTTTGTCGGGGTTCAGGAACCTCTTGAACTAGTCGCTGTGACTGTTCTCCCCTTTCAATCACCGCTTCCGTTTGCACCACATTCTCTCCTCTTTGCGGCGCACAGGCTACGATCATGGCCTCTGCCTGATCAATAACCTCCTGTCTGACTCTGGGCAAGTTCTTGCGCATCCATCTGACTGCCACTTCAAATGCCTCCTTCCAATCTTGAGACCATTGGTCCGACAGTTCTCTCAGAGATTCCTCTAACTGTCTCTCATAATGTTCCTGTAACACCTGTAAGGTAGTGCACCCCCAATTTTTTGCATTTCCATAAATGCCATCTTCCGTCCTCTCTGATGGAAAAGCCGGTTTAATCATCTCCCCCAACCATTCCACTATTTTCATGATTGTAGGGGGACCTTCATACCGCCCTGTTGGTGTGACATTCTGTAAATGGTGGACCATCTTGATGATTTTGTATAATTTTCTCACCAGTTGGCCAAATCTTGGATTCGTCGGTGGGTCCTGTCTTTGAAAGACAACTCTACGTTGTTGTCCTTGTTGACGTCCGTCAACACCTTGTCGCAGCACTGCCGCATAAGATCGTGGTTGCTGCCAGCCACTTCTAAAAGCCTGGGGTCGGGTCTGAAACCCACGGGGAGGCACAGGCCAGTCAGGCTTTGAGTAAGCTCCTCCCCCTCTGGCTGAGGAGGAGGAGGGAAACGCACGGTCCTTCCCCCGGGCCAGACCTCCTTCCCGGTCCCTGGAAGCAGGGACCCAACGAGCCCCCGCCCTGTTCCTCATTTGGGGACGTTCCCTAGAACTTTGGTCGCCACGAGAGCGCCCCCTACCGTAGCGCACCACAGTCCATTCCCCATCCGTGGGGTACATAATGATCAGATGTATATATTTTTTTCTTTTTTTATTTTGTAATTTTTTGTGGATTTTTTAGTTATTTTTGAAGAGAAAAGAACAACAAGAAACAACAAACAACAAACAATAAACAACAAACAACAAGTTTTAACAAAATAAAATGTCTAAACTAGACCTAGAAAGTTGATGTGCTATGTCGCACAAACCAAAAAACAATCAACAACAAACAACAAGTTTTAACAAAATAAAATGTCCAAATTCGACTTAAAAAGTTGGTGTGCTATGTCGCAACGTTTCGATCGATTATGATCTTCCTCAGGCGTAGCACACCAGTCAAAAACAAAGGTCCTTCTCCTTCCACAGTCAACTCAAGAGTGACCAACTCTTCCTCTGCTTCTCCCTTATATAGGCTTCTGCTGTCAACCAAAACAAAAGTGAAAGTAAAAAGAAAGCAGCAGCATAGAAACTTTCCAATCTCTCTCCCTGTTGTTTTACTGCCCCACACTCCTCCCATACACACAAACACCTATCTACACATCATTTTAAATATGTATGCTTCGTTATTTATTTATTTATTTATTAATTACGTAATTTATTCAAATATTTATTTATTTATATATTTATTTTTTTATTAATGGGTTAGGGTTAGGGCTAGGGTTAGGGTTAGGGTTAGGGTTGGGGTTAGGGTTAGGGTTAGGGTTAGGGTTAGGGTTAGGGTTAGGGCTAGGGTTAGGGTTAGGGTTAGGGTTAGGGTTAGGGTTAGGGTTAGGGTTAGGGTTAGGGTTAGGGTTAGGGTTAGGGCTAGGGTCAGGGCCAGGGTTAGGGTTAGGGCTGGAAATGGGAAACCTATATATTAAATCCACTAATAATCATTGAAATAACTATTATTAAGCCCACCTGGGGTCCTGGTACTTAATTTATCTATCCACTGTCTCTCCGCTCTTCTCCTTTCTGCATCTGTCCAAACCGAACAACTCTGTAATCCAGCCACCCTAACTGCCTCCTCCCCATGTTTCAAAAAGTGTTTTACTACAAAAAAAGTATTTCCTCTGTTGTTTTTAATATTATATTTATGTTGTCTCATTCGAATGGCAATGGAATTTTTTGTCTCCCCCACATACTGCTTCCCACATTTCGCACAGAACAGTACGTACACGCAGTTGGATGTGAGGTAAGTGAAATCTTGGCAGATTTTGTGCACTCTTTTGTTTGATTGGTTATGAATAAACTTTAATTTGCAAAACCACTGCGTTCTTGGTTTTCTTATCTCTCGCCGCAATGGCTGAAGTTTCGCCTTCACTAATATATCTTTTAAACTTCTGTGTTTCCTATAGGCAGAAATTGGTTCAAAATTATCCCAAAGTCCAGATTTCCCCATTATTTTCTCATAATTTTTCTTCATTATGTTATTCATTGTCATATTCATTTTTGAGTAATTCGTAATAATTGGTACTATTTGTTTCTTTTTTATTCGTTTTGGTTTGTTCAACAGCTTTAAGCAATGTCTCAAAAATGATCGTGAATACCCTCTTTTCCTCAATGCTTTAAATAAAATCCTCACCGCCTCCCAAAAGTCCACTTTCCTTGTACAAATCCTTTTAAATCTAATTAACTGTGACTTGACTATGCCTTTGAAAGTATGCTTAGGATGAAAACTAGTTTTAAACAAAAGCGCATGTGTGTCCGTGTCCTTGAAGTATACTTTTATATCTAATTGATTTTCTTCCTGAAAACTTGGCCCTTTATACACTGTCGTGTCTAAGAAATTAATCGAATTGTCATCCACTTCAAATTTTAGTTTAATCGATGCATCATGGTTATTTAATATCTCAATGAAATCCTCAAATTCTTCCTTGGTCCCATTCCAAATTCCCCAAATATCATCCAAATATCTAAAATAATGCAATGGTTTAATTGGACATTTGCTCAATGCTTCCTCCTCCCACTTAGCCATGAAAATATTGGCATACGCCGGTGAAAATCTCTTTCCCATTGCTGTACCTTTTATTTGTAGAAAAAATTCGGAATTGAACTCAAAGTCATTTCTCGTCAGATTTATCCTTAACAATTCTAAAATTTCCCCATCTGGCCTTTTAGTATCTGGGAATTTACGAAACATATGTTTGACCGCTGTTAATCCCGATTCCGTGTCTATATTCGTATACATATTTTCTATGTCTATTGAAAAAAAGAAAGCATTGGGAGGGACTTTTAAACTTTTTACTACTTCTGTAAAATGATATGTATCTTTGATATACGCCGGATGTTTAATTGACAGGGGGTTTAGGAAATAATCTATGTATTCCGCTGTTCCATAGGTTTCGCTCCCACAATCCGACACAATGGGTCTTCCCGGTGGCGTCCCAAAGGGTGGGAACCATTGTTCTGGTTTTTTATGGATCTTCGGTAATATGTAAAAACGTCGTGCTCTCGGTTCGGAGTTGCCCATAATATAATCCCTTTGTTTAGCTGTAATAAAGTTTTTATGATACAAGTTATAAACAATCGCTCGTACCATCGGGATCGTCTGCAAATAAATTGGATCTTGTAATCTTTTGTAATACCTTTGATCATTCAGCTGTCTATAAACCTCTTGTACATATTGTTCTCGTCCTAATATTACTACCACACTCCCTTTGTCTGCCGGTTTGATTATAATTCGCCTATTTGCTCTTAGTTCTTTCAAGGCTTTAGCTTCCGCCCTAGAAATATTCGTTATTTCACGTTTTACATGCCCAAATTGCCTAAAAGCTTCCCAATCCTTTTCTATCAATGTATGTAATTTCACAGATGTACTTTCAGGTGGTGGCCCCCAGCCGGACGCCCTAACAAATCTCTGTTGTTCCCGGACTTCTTCCCCCTCAAAGTATTCCATCAATCTGAGTTTCCTGTGATATTCTTGTATATCATATCGCAGTTGAGTCCTTTGGTTTTTGTAAAGATCCATAGTTGGAACAAATGTCAAACCCCTATTTAACAAATCCAAATGTGCTCTCGACGGTTGAAATTCTTTGGTCAAAACCACAACATTATTATGTTCCACTATTGGTTGCCGTACCCCCTCCCCATCCGGGTTTAAGGGGTGTCCAAGTTTAAATAATCCATCCAATGATTGAGTGTATGTATCCCTGTCAGTTTCGTCCAATGTACCAGGTCACCCTCTGTCTCAAAATGCATGTCCGGTAAGAGTGGGATGTATGCCATGTGTCCCTTGATGTACTCGTTCAGCTGTTCCAGCGTCTCCTTACTCTCTGCTGGTAAGTCCGAGGAGAAGTTGATTAGTGGAACCCAGATTTCTGAAGATGGAAATCTTTTCTTCGCCGCCCTGAACATTCCCGCCAACTGCCTACTCGCCGTCTCCTTAAACCTTTGGTCCTTGTTGTTGATGCCAAACGATAACACCAACTTTTCCACTGTGATATGCCCTTCTGCCCTCGCCAGTAGGGACTCTGCATTCCGAAAAGTCGCTCCTGGGAAACACTCGATCTGCAAATCTTCCAGCTCATGTGGGGGGAACCTACACAAGTTAGAATCCCCTATAATCACCCACTTCTTTTCTACCCAGAGAATCCAGTCTACATTCTTTTGGCTCGTTGTCTTATGGCGTTTTGTGTAGAACCTTGTAGACATTGGGATCTCCCCTCCTTCCTCCTCATCATCCGATCTCGATAATCCTTCCACATTGTCCTTCTCTATCGTCCAACTATATGCTCGCTCCGACATTTCCGGGGAAGTTTCTCTTACTTGCCCCCTTCTTTTACCAGGGACCAATGTTGGTGTGTTATCCAACTGTTCCCCCATCACCTCTTCAATCAATATCCCCCTGTCGCTCCTCTCTCTTTCTTCTACTTGGGTCCACTCTTCCATCCTTGTCTCGCTTTCTCTTTCTTTCTCCTTCTCTCTTTCCTTTCTTGGTCTTCTCCTAGGTTTAGGCGAAGGTAAGGGCATCGTCTCAACTATTGGTGGGGGTGACAGTTCCGGTAGTGGTGTAGGCTGTATCTCTACCAGCGGTGCAGGTACCTCCTCTTCTACCTGCTCTGTCATCGTTGCCACCGACTGTCTTTGTCGGGGTTCAGGAACCTCTTGAACTAGTCGCTGTGACTGTTCTCCCCTTTCAATCACCGCTTCCGTTTGCACCACATTCTCTCCTCTTTGCGGCGCACAGGCTACGATCATGGCCTCTGCCTGATCAATAACCTCCTGTCTGACTCTGGGCAAGTTCTTGCGCATCCATCTGACTGCCACTTCAAATGCCTCCTTCCAATCTTGAGACCATTGGTCCGACAGTTCTCTCAGAGATTCCTCTAACTGTCTCTCATAATGTTCCTGTAACACCTGTAAGGTAGTGCACCCCCAATTTTTTGCATTTCCATAAATGCCATCTTCCGTCCTCTCTGATGGAAAAGCCGGTTTAATCATCTCCCCCAACCATTCCACTATTTTCATGATTGTAGGGGGACCTTCATACCGCCCTGTTGGTGTGACATTCTGTAAATGGTGGACCATCTTGATGATTTTGTATAATTTTCTCACCAGTTGGCCAAATCTTGGATTCGTCGGTGGGTCCTGTCTTTGAAAGACAACTCTACGTTGTTGTCCTTGTTGACGTCCGTCAACACCTTGTCGCAGCACTGCCGCATAAGATCGTGGTTGCTGCCAGCCACTTCTAAAAGCCTGGGGTCGGGTCTGAAACCCACGGGGAGGCACAGGCCAGTCAGGCTTTGAGTAAGCTCCTCCCCCTCTGGCTGAGGAGGAGGAGGGAAACGCACGGTCCTTCCCCCGGGCCAGACCTCCTTCCCGGTCCCTGGAAGCAGGGACCCAACGAGCCCCCGCCCTGTTCCTCATTTGGGGACGTTCCCTAGAACTTTGGTCGCCACGAGAGCGCCCCCTACCGTAGCGCACCACAGTCCATTCCCCATCCGTGGGGTACATAATGATCAGATGTATATATTTTTTTCTTTTTTTATTTTGTAATTTTTTGTGGATTTTTTAGTTATTTTTGAAGAGAAAAGAACAACAAGAAACAACAAACAACAAACAATAAACAACAAACAACAAGTTTTAACAAAATAAAATGTCTAAACTAGACCTAGAAAGTTGATGTGCTATGTCGCACAAACCAAAAAACAATCAACAACAAACAACAAGTTTTAACAAAATAAAATGTCCAAATTCGACTTAAAAAGTTGGTGTGCTATGTCGCAACGTTTCGATCGATTATGATCTTCCTCAGGCGTAGCACACCAGTCAAAAACAAAGGTCCTTCTCCTTCCACAGTCAACTCAAGAGTGACCAACTCTTCCTCTGCTTCTCCCTTATATAGGCTTCTGCTGTCAACCAAAACAAAAGTGAAAGTAAAAAGAAAGCAGCAGCATAGAAACTTTCCAATCTCTCTCCCTGTTGTTTTACTGCCCCACACTCCTCCCATACACACAAACACCTATCTACACATCATTTTAAATATGTATGCTTCGTTATTTATTTATTTATTTATTAATTACGTAATTTATTCAAATATTTATTTATTTATATATTTATTTTTTTATTAATGGGTTAGGGTTAGGGCTAGGGTTAGGGTTAGGGTTAGGGTTGGGGTTAGGGTTAGGGTTAGGGTTAGGGTTAGGGTTAGGGTTAGGGCTAGGGTTAGGGTTAGGGTTAGGGTTAGGGTTAGGGTTAGGGTTAGGGTTAGGGTTAGGGTTAGGGTTAGGGTTAGGGTTAGGGTTAGGGCTAGGGTCAGGGCCAGGGTTAGGGTTAGGGCTGGAAATGGGAAACCTATATATTAAATCCACTAATAATCATTGAAATAACTATTATTAAGCCCACCTGGGGTCCTGGTACTTAATTTATCTATCCACTGTCTCTCCGCTCTTCTCCTTTCTGCATCTGTCCAAACCGAACAACTCTGTAATCCAGCCACCCTAACTGCCTCCTCCCCATGTTTCAAAAAGTGTTTTACTACAAAAAAAGTATTTCCTCTGTTGTTTTTAATATTATATTTATGTTGTCTCATTCGAATGGCAATGGAATTTTTTGTCTCCCCCACATACTGCTTCCCACATTTCGCACAGAACAGTACGTACACGCAGTTGGATGTGAGGTAAGTGAAATCTTGGCAGATTTTGTGCACTCTTTTGTTTGATTGGTTATGAATAAACTTTAATTTGCAAAACCACTGCGTTCTTGGTTTTCTTATCTCTCGCCGCAATGGCTGAAGTTTCGCCTTCACTAATATATCTTTTAAACTTCTGTGTTTCCTATAGGCAGAAATTGGTTCAAAATTATCCCAAAGTCCAGATTTCCCCATTATTTTCTCATAATTTTTCTTCATTATGTTATTCATTGTCATATTCATTTTTGAGTAATTCGTAATAATTGGTACTATTTGTTTCTTTTTTATTCGTTTTGGTTTGTTCAACAGCTTTAAGCAATGTCTCAAAAATGATCGTGAATACCCTCTTTTCCTCAATGCTTTAAATAAAATCCTCACCGCCTCCCAAAAGTCCACTTTCCTTGTACAAATCCTTTTAAATCTAATTAACTGTGACTTGACTATGCCTTTGAAAGTATGCTTAGGATGAAAACTAGTTTTAAACAAAAGCGCATGTGTGTCCGTGTCCTTGAAGTATACTTTTATATCTAATTGATTTTCTTCCTGAAAACTTGGCCCTTTATACACTGTCGTGTCTAAGAAATTAATCGAATTGTCATCCACTTCAAATTTTAGTTTAATCGATGCATCATGGTTATTTAATATCTCAATGAAATCCTCAAATTCTTCCTTGGTCCCATTCCAAATTCCCCAAATATCATCCAAATATCTAAAATAATGCAATGGTTTAATTGGACATTTGCTCAATGCTTCCTCCTCCCACTTAGCCATGAAAATATTGGCATACGCCGGTGAAAATCTCTTTCCCATTGCTGTACCTTTTATTTGTAGAAAAAATTCGGAATTGAACTCAAAGTCATTTCTCGTCAGATTTATCCTTAACAATTCTAAAATTTCCCCATCTGGCCTTTTAGTATCTGGGAATTTACGAAACATATGTTTGACCGCTGTTAATCCCGATTCCGTGTCTATATTCGTATACATATTTTCTATGTCTATTGAAAAAAAGAAAGCATTGGGAGGGACTTTTAAACTTTTTACTACTTCTGTAAAATGATATGTATCTTTGATATACGCCGGATGTTTAATTGACAGGGGGTTTAGGAAATAATCTATGTATTCCGCTGTTCCATAGGTTTCGCTCCCACAATCCGACACAATGGGTCTTCCCGGTGGCGTCCCAAAGGGTGGGAACCATTGTTCTGGTTTTTTATGGATCTTCGGTAATATGTAAAAACGTCGTGCTCTCGGTTCGGAGTTGCCCATAATATAATCCCTTTGTTTAGCTGTAATAAAGTTTTTATGATACAAGTTATAAACAATCGCTCGTACCATCGGGATCGTCTGCAAATAAATTGGATCTTGTAATCTTTTGTAATACCTTTGATCATTCAGCTGTCTATAAACCTCTTGTACATATTGTTCTCGTCCTAATATTACTACCACACTCCCTTTGTCTGCCGGTTTGATTATAATTCGCCTATTTGCTCTTAGTTCTTTCAAGGCTTTAGCTTCCGCCCTAGAAATATTCGTTATTTCACGTTTTACATGCCCAAATTGCCTAAAAGCTTCCCAATCCTTTTCTATCAATGTATGTAATTTCACAGATGTACTTTCAGGTGGTGGCCCCCAGCCGGACGCCCTAACAAATCTCTGTTGTTCCCGGACTTCTTCCCCCTCAAAGTATTCCATCAATCTGAGTTTCCTGTGATATTCTTGTATATCATATCGCAGTTGAGTCCTTTGGTTTTTGTAAAGATCCATAGTTGGAACAAATGTCAAACCCCTATTTAACAAATCCAAATGTGCTCTCGACGGTTGAAATTCTTTGGTCAAAACCACAACATTATTATGTTCCACTATTGGTTGCCGTACCCCCTCCCCATCCGGGTTTAAGGGGTGTCCAAGTTTAAATAATCCATCCAATGATTGAGTGTATGTATCCCTGTCAGTTTCGTCCAATGTACCAGGTCACCCTCTGTCTCAAAATGCATGTCCGGTAAGAGTGGGATGTATGCCATGTGTCCCTTGATGTACTCGTTCAGCTGTTCCAGCGTCTCCTTACTCTCTGCTGGTAAGTCCGAGGAGAAGTTGATTAGTGGAACCCAGATTTCTGAAGATGGAAATCTTTTCTTCGCCGCCCTGAACATTCCCGCCAACTGCCTACTCGCCGTCTCCTTAAACCTTTGGTCCTTGTTGTTGATGCCAAACGATAACACCAACTTTTCCACTGTGATATGCCCTTCTGCCCTCGCCAGTAGGGACTCTGCATTCCGAAAAGTCGCTCCTGGGAAACACTCGATCTGCAAATCTTCCAGCTCATGTGGGGGGAACCTACACAAGTTAGAATCCCCTATAATCACCCACTTCTTTTCTACCCAGAGAATCCAGTCTACATTCTTTTGGCTCGTTGTCTTATGGCGTTTTGTGTAGAACCTTGTAGACATTGGGATCTCCCCTCCTTCCTCCTCATCATCCGATCTCGATAATCCTTCCACATTGTCCTTCTCTATCGTCCAACTATATGCTCGCTCCGACATTTCCGGGGAAGTTTCTCTTACTTGCCCCCTTCTTTTACCAGGGACCAATGTTGGTGTGTTATCCAACTGTTCCCCCATCACCTCTTCAATCAATATCCCCCTGTCGCTCCTCTCTCTTTCTTCTACTTGGGTCCACTCTTCCATCCTTGTCTCGCTTTCTCTTTCTTTCTCCTTCTCTCTTTCCTTTCTTGGTCTTCTCCTAGGTTTAGGCGAAGGTAAGGGCATCGTCTCAACTATTGGTGGGGGTGACAGTTCCGGTAGTGGTGTAGGCTGTATCTCTACCAGCGGTGCAGGTACCTCCTCTTCTACCTGCTCTGTCATCGTTGCCACCGACTGTCTTTGTCGGGGTTCAGGAACCTCTTGAACTAGTCGCTGTGACTGTTCTCCCCTTTCAATCACCGCTTCCGTTTGCACCACATTCTCTCCTCTTTGCGGCGCACAGGCTACGATCATGGCCTCTGCCTGATCAATAACCTCCTGTCTGACTCTGGGCAAGTTCTTGCGCATCCATCTGACTGCCACTTCAAATGCCTCCTTCCAATCTTGAGACCATTGGTCCGACAGTTCTCTCAGAGATTCCTCTAACTGTCTCTCATAATGTTCCTGTAACACCTGTAAGGTAGTGCACCCCCAATTTTTTGCATTTCCATAAATGCCATCTTCCGTCCTCTCTGATGGAAAAGCCGGTTTAATCATCTCCCCCAACCATTCCACTATTTTCATGATTGTAGGGGGACCTTCATACCGCCCTGTTGGTGTGACATTCTGTAAATGGTGGACCATCTTGATGATTTTGTATAATTTTCTCACCAGTTGGCCAAATCTTGGATTCGTCGGTGGGTCCTGTCTTTGAAAGACAACTCTACGTTGTTGTCCTTGTTGACGTCCGTCAACACCTTGTCGCAGCACTGCCGCATAAGATCGTGGTTGCTGCCAGCCACTTCTAAAAGCCTGGGGTCGGGTCTGAAACCCACGGGGAGGCACAGGCCAGTCAGGCTTTGAGTAAGCTCCTCCCCCTCTGGCTGAGGAGGAGGAGGGAAACGCACGGTCCTTCCCCCGGGCCAGACCTCCTTCCCGGTCCCTGGAAGCAGGGACCCAACGAGCCCCCGCCCTGTTCCTCATTTGGGGACGTTCCCTAGAACTTTGGTCGCCACGAGAGCGCCCCCTACCGTAGCGCACCACAGTCCATTCCCCATCCGTGGGGTACATAATGATCAGATGTATATATTTTTTTCTTTTTTTATTTTGTAATTTTTTGTGGATTTTTTAGTTATTTTTGAAGAGAAAAGAACAACAAGAAACAACAAACAACAAACAATAAACAACAAACAACAAGTTTTAACAAAATAAAATGTCTAAACTAGACCTAGAAAGTTGATGTGCTATGTCGCACAAACCAAAAAACAATCAACAACAAACAACAAGTTTTAACAAAATAAAATGTCCAAATTCGACTTAAAAAGTTGGTGTGCTATGTCGCAACGTTTCGATCGATTATGATCTTCCTCAGGCGTAGCACACCAGTCAAAAACAAAGGTCCTTCTCCTTCCACAGTCAACTCAAGAGTGACCAACTCTTCCTCTGCTTCTCCCTTATATAGGCTTCTGCTGTCAACCAAAACAAAAGTGAAAGTAAAAAGAAAGCAGCAGCATAGAAACTTTCCAATCTCTCTCCCTGTTGTTTTACTGCCCCACACTCCTCCCATACACACAAACACCTATCTACACATCATTTTAAATATGTATGCTTCGTTATTTATTTATTTATTTATTAATTACGTAATTTATTCAAATATTTATTTATTTATATATTTATTTTTTTATTAATGGGTTAGGGTTAGGGCTAGGGTTAGGGTTAGGGTTAGGGTTGGGGTTAGGGTTAGGGTTAGGGTTAGGGTTAGGGTTAGGGTTAGGGCTAGGGTTAGGGTTAGGGTTAGGGTTAGGGTTAGGGTTAGGGTTAGGGTTAGGGTTAGGGTTAGGGTTAGGGTTAGGGTTAGGGTTAGGGCTAGGGTCAGGGCCAGGGTTAGGGTTAGGGCTGGAAATGGGAAACCTATATATTAAATCCACTAATAATCATTGAAATAACTATTATTAAGCCCACCTGGGGTCCTGGTACTTAATTTATCTATCCACTGTCTCTCCGCTCTTCTCCTTTCTGCATCTGTCCAAACCGAACAACTCTGTAATCCAGCCACCCTAACTGCCTCCTCCCCATGTTTCAAAAAGTGTTTTACTACAAAAAAAGTATTTCCTCTGTTGTTTTTAATATTATATTTATGTTGTCTCATTCGAATGGCAATGGAATTTTTTGTCTCCCCCACATACTGCTTCCCACATTTCGCACAGAACAGTACGTACACGCAGTTGGATGTGAGGTAAGTGAAATCTTGGCAGATTTTGTGCACTCTTTTGTTTGATTGGTTATGAATAAACTTTAATTTGCAAAACCACTGCGTTCTTGGTTTTCTTATCTCTCGCCGCAATGGCTGAAGTTTCGCCTTCACTAATATATCTTTTAAACTTCTGTGTTTCCTATAGGCAGAAATTGGTTCAAAATTATCCCAAAGTCCAGATTTCCCCATTATTTTCTCATAATTTTTCTTCATTATGTTATTCATTGTCATATTCATTTTTGAGTAATTCGTAATAATTGGTACTATTTGTTTCTTTTTTATTCGTTTTGGTTTGTTCAACAGCTTTAAGCAATGTCTCAAAAATGATCGTGAATACCCTCTTTTCCTCAATGCTTTAAATAAAATCCTCACCGCCTCCCAAAAGTCCACTTTCCTTGTACAAATCCTTTTAAATCTAATTAACTGTGACTTGACTATGCCTTTGAAAGTATGCTTAGGATGAAAACTAGTTTTAAACAAAAGCGCATGTGTGTCCGTGTCCTTGAAGTATACTTTTATATCTAATTGATTTTCTTCCTGAAAACTTGGCCCTTTATACACTGTCGTGTCTAAGAAATTAATCGAATTGTCATCCACTTCAAATTTTAGTTTAATCGATGCATCATGGTTATTTAATATCTCAATGAAATCCTCAAATTCTTCCTTGGTCCCATTCCAAATTCCCCAAATATCATCCAAATATCTAAAATAATGCAATGGTTTAATTGGACATTTGCTCAATGCTTCCTCCTCCCACTTAGCCATGAAAATATTGGCATACGCCGGTGAAAATCTCTTTCCCATTGCTGTACCTTTTATTTGTAGAAAAAATTCGGAATTGAACTCAAAGTCATTTCTCGTCAGATTTATCCTTAACAATTCTAAAATTTCCCCATCTGGCCTTTTAGTATCTGGGAATTTACGAAACATATGTTTGACCGCTGTTAATCCCGATTCCGTGTCTATATTCGTATACATATTTTCTATGTCTATTGAAAAAAAGAAAGCATTGGGAGGGACTTTTAAACTTTTTACTACTTCTGTAAAATGATATGTATCTTTGATATACGCCGGATGTTTAATTGACAGGGGGTTTAGGAAATAATCTATGTATTCCGCTGTTCCATAGGTTTCGC
>NC_136365.1:0-5000 GCF_037039965.1 Doryrhamphus excisus
CTAACCCTAACCCTAACCCTAACCCTAACCCTAACCCTAACCCTAACCCTAACCCTAACCCTAACCCTAACCCTAACCCTAACCCTAACCCTAACCCTAACCCTAACCCTAACCCTAACCCTAACCCTAACCCTAACCCTAACCCTAACCCTAACCCTAACCCTAACCCTAACCCTAACCCTAACCCTAACCCTAACCCTAACCCTAACCCTAACCCTAACCCTAACCCTAACCCTAACCCTAACCCTAACCCTAACCCTAACCCTAACCCTAACCCTAACCCTAACCCTAACCCTAACCCTAACCCTAACCCTAACCCTAACCCTAACCCTAACCCTAACCCTAACCCTAACCCTAACCCACCTAACCCTAACCCTAACCCTAACCCTAACCCTAACCCTAACCCTAACCCTAACCCTAACCCTAACCCTAACCCTAACCCTAACCCTAACCCTAACCCTAACCCTAACCCTAACCCTAACCCTAACCCTAACCCTAACCCTAACCCTAACCCTAACCCTAACCCTAACCCTAACCCTAACCCTAACCCTAACCCTAACCCTAACCCTAACCCTAACCCTAACCCTAACCCTAACCCTAACCCTAACCCTAACCCTAACCCTAACCCTAACCCTAACCCTAACCCTAACCCTAACCCTAACCCTAACCCTAACCCTAACCCTAACCCTAACCCTAACCCTAACCCTAACCCTAACCCTAACCCTAACCCTAACCCTAACCCTAACCCTAACCCTAACCCTAACCCTAACCCTAACCCTAACCCTAACCCTAACCCTAACCCTAACCCTAACCCTAACCCTAACCCTAACCCTAACCCTAACCCTAACCCTAACCCTAACCCTAACCCTAACCCTAACCCTAACCCTAACCCTAACCCTAACCCTAACCCTAACCCTAACCCTAACCCTAACCCTAACCCTAACCCTAACCCTAACCCTAACCCTAACCCTAACCCTAACCCTAACCCTAACCCTAACCCTAACCCTAACCCTAACCCTAACCCTAACCCTAACCCTAACCCTAACCCTAACCCTAACCCTAACCCTAACCCTAACCCTAACCCTAACCCTAACCCTAACCCTAACCCTAACCCTAACCCTAACCCTAACCCTAACCCTAACCCTAACCCTAACCCTAACCCTAACCCTAACCCTAACCCTAACCCTAACCCTAACCCTAACCCTAACCCTAACCCTAACCCTAACCCTAACCCTAACCCTAACCCTAACCCTAACCCTAACCCTAACCCTAACCCTAACCCTAACCCTAACCCTAACCCTAACCCTAACCCTAACCCTAACCCTAACCCTAACCCTAACCCTAACCCTAACCTAACCCTAACCCTAACCCTAACCCTAACCCTAACCCTAACCCTAACCCTAACCCTAACCCTAACCCTAACCCTAACCCTAACCCTAACCCTAACCCTAACCCTAACCCTAACCCTAACCCTAACCCTAACCCTAACCCTAACCCTAACCCTAACCCTAACCCTAACCCTAACCCTAACCCTAACCCTAACCCTAACCCTAACCCTAACCCTAACCCTAACCCTAACCCTAACCCTAACCCTAACCCTAACCCTAACCCTAACCCTAACCCTAACCCTAACCCTAACCCTAACCCTAACCCTAACCCTAACCCTAACCCTAACCCTAACCCTAACCCTAACCCTAACCCTAACCCTAACCCTAACCCTAACCCTAACCCTAACCCTAACCCTAACCCTAACCCTAACCCTAACCCTAACCCTAACCCTAACCCTAACCCTAACCCTAACCCTAACCCTAACCCTAACCCTAACCCTAACCCTAACCCTAACCCTAACCCTAACCCTAACCCTAACCCTAACCCTAACCCTAACCCTAACCCTAACCCTAACCCTAACCCTAACCCTAACCCTAACCCTAACCCTAACCCTAACCCTAACCCTAACCCTAACCCTAACCCTAACCCTAACCCTAACCCTAACCCTAACCCTAACCCTAACCCTAACCCTAACCCTAACCCTAACCCTAACCCTAACCCTAACCCTAACCCTAACCCTAACCCTAACCCTAACCCTAACCCTAACCCTAACCCTAACCCTAACCCTAACCCTAACCCTAACCCTAACCCTAACCCTAACCCTAACCCTAACCCTAACCCTAACCCTAACCCTAACCCTAACCCTAACCCTAACCCTAACCCTAACCCTAACCCTAACCCTAACCCTAACCCTAACCCTAACCCTAACCCTAACCCTAACCCTAACCCTAACCCTAACCCTAACCCTAACCCTAACCCTAACCCTAACCCTAACCCTAACCCTAACCCTAACCCTAACCCTAACCCTAACCCTAACCCTAACCCTAACCCTAACCCTAACCCTAACCCTAACCCTAACCCTAACCCTAACCCTAACCCTAACCCTAACCCTAACCCTAACCCTAACCCTAACCCTAACCCTAACCCTAACCCTAACCCTAACCCTAACCCTAACCCTAACCCTAACCCTAACCCTAACCCTAACCCTAACCCTAACCCTAACCCTAACCCTAACCCTAACCCTAACCCTAACCCTAACCCTAACCCTAACCCTAACCCTAACCCTAACCCTAACCCTAACCCTAACCCTAACCCTAACCCTAACCCTAACCCTAACCCTAACCCTAACCCTAACCCTAACCCTAACCCTAACCCTAACCCTAACCCTAACCCTAACCCTAACCCTAACCCTAACCCTAACCCTAACCCTAACCCTAACCCTAACCCTAACCCTAACCCTAACCCTAACCCTAACCCTAACCCTAACCCTAACCCTAACCCTAACCCTAACCCTAACCCTAACCCTAACCCTAACCCTAACCCTAACCCTAACCCTAACCCTAACCCTAACCCTAACCCTAACCCTAACCCTAACCCTAACCCTAACCCTAACCCTAACCCTAACCCTAACCCTAACCCTAACCCTAACCCTAACCCTAACCCTAACCCTAACCCTAACCCTAACCCTAACCCTAACCCTAACCCTAACCCTAACCCTAACCCTAACCCTAACCCTAACCCTAACCCTAACCCTAACCCTAACCCTAACCCTAACCCTAACCCTAACCCTAACCCTAACCCTAACCCTAACCCTAACCCTAACCCTAACCCTAACCCTAACCCTAACCCTAACCCTAACCCTAACCCTAACCCTAACCCTAACCCTAACCCTAACCCTAACCCTAACCCTAACCCTAACCCTAACCCTAACCCTAACCCTAACCCTAACCCTAACCCTAACCCTAACCCTAACCCTAACCCTAACCCTAACCCTAACCCTAACCCTAACCCTAACCCTAACCCTAACCCTAACCCTAACCCTAACCCTAACCCTAACCCTAACCCTAACCCTAACCCTAACCCTAACCCTAACCCTAACCCTAACCCTAACCCTAACCCTAACCCTAACCCTAACCCTAACCCTAACCCTAACCCTAACCCTAACCCTAACCCTAACCCTAACCCTAACCCTAACCCTAACCCTAACCCTAACCCTAACCCTAACCCTAACCCTAACCCTAACCCTAACCCTAACCCTAACCCTAACCCTAACCCTAACCCTAACCCTAACCCTAACCCTAACCCTAACCCTAACCCTAACCCTAACCCTAACCCTAACCCTAACCCTAACCCTAACCCTAACCCTAACCCTAACCCTAACCCTAACCCTAACCCTAACCCTAACCCTAACCCTAACCCTAACCCTAACCCTAACCCTAACCCTAACCCTAACCCTAACCCTAACCCTAACCCTAACCCTAACCCTAACCCTAACCCTAACCCTAACCCTAACCCTAACCCTAACCCTAACCCTAACCCTAACCCTAACCCTAACCCTAACCCTAACCCTAACCCTAACCCTAACCCTAACCCTAACCCTAACCCTAACCCTAACCCTAACCCTAACCCTAACCCTAACCCTAACCCTAACCCTAACCCTAACCCTAACCCTAACCCTAACCCTAACCCTAACCCTAACCCTAACCCTAACCCTAACCCTAACCCTAACCCTAACCCTAACCCTAACCCTAACCCTAACCCTAACCCTAACCCTAACCCTAACCCTAACCCTAACCCTAACCCTAACCCTAACCCTAACCCTAACCCTAACCCTAACCCTAACCCTAACCCTAACCCTAACCCTAACCCTAACCCTAACCCTAACCCTAACCCTAACCCTAACCCTAACCCTAACCCTAACCCTAACCCTAACCCTAACCCTAACCCTAACCCTAACCCTAACCCTAACCCTAACCCTAACCCTAACCCTAACCCTAACCCTAACCCTAACCCTAACCCTAACCCTAACCCTAACCCTAACCCTAACCCTAACCCTAACCCTAACCCTAACCCTAACCCTAACCCTAACCCTAACCCTAACCCTAACCCTAACCCTAACCCTAACCCTAACCCTAACCCTAACCCTAACCCTAACCCTAACCCTAACCCTAACCCTAACCCTAACCCTAACCCTAACCCTAACCCTAACCCTAACCCTAACCCTAACCCTAACCCTAACCCTAACCCTAACCCTAACCCTAACCCTAACCCTAACCCTAACCCTAACCCTAACCCTAACCCTAACCCTAACCCTAACCCTAACCCTAACCCTAACCCTAACCCTAACCCTAACCCTAACCCTAACCCTAACCCTAACCCTAACCCTAACCCTAACCCTAACCCTAACCCTAACCCTAACCCTAACCCTAACCCTAACCCTAACCCTAACCCTAACCCTAACCCTAACCCTAACCCTAACCCTAACCCTAACCCTAACCCTAACCCTAACCCTAACCCTAACCCTAACCCTAACCCTAACCCTAACCCTAACCCTAACCCTAACCCTAACCCTAACCCTAACCCTAACCCTAACCCTAACCCTAACCCTAACCCTAACCCTAACCCTAACCCTAACCCTAACCCTAACCCTAACCCTAACCCTAACCCTAACC